>NW_027096916.1:0-5995 GCF_019320115.1 Miscanthus floridulus
AGGAACGGACTACCCTTTCATTTGGGTGAAAAGTATTTACTATATGATAGTAAAAAGAGAGGTGGTATCATACCCTCGTGAAGCCCCCGAGCGACCCAGGCCAAGAGTGTTCGGGTTGGGGTGCTTATAGGAGCAAACGTTGAATAAAAGAAAGCGGTAAGACCGAGTTTTAGTGGAAGAAATGACATAACTGTTCGATGTTCCAAGTGTTCGTGAGAATGTTGCCGTTGTCGTCCTTTAGTCGGTAGGTGCCTGGTCAGAGTGGTATACCTCCTTGATGAATCTAGCTGCCAGGAGTTTGGCGATCTCCTCGCCTATGGCCCTGTGCCTCTCGTTGTCAAAGCGACATAATCATTGCTTGGTGGGCTTTGAGCCCTGGATGATGCGTAATGCATGCTCGACGACCTCCCGCGGTATGCCTAGCATGTCAGAAGGTTTCCATGCGAAGACATCACGATTGGCGCATAGAAAGTCAGCGAGCTCACATTCCTATTTGGTCGGGAGCTTGGCCCCGATCCGCATTGTCTTGGTTGGGTCGATCCCCACCGTCTTAGTATCCTCGATTGGGCAGAAGGCAATCGAGGAGGTTGGCTTGTTGCAGACTAGGACTGCTGGAGTCGACGAATTTCTGAGCTGAGGGAGCTTGGCTGAGTTGATGATGGCAGTGGCGAGCTCATAATGCTCGCGGTCGCACGTGTAGGCGTGCGAAAAGGTGCTACCCATAGTGATGACGTCGTTCGGTCCCAGCATCTTCAACTTGAGGTAGGTGTAGTTGGGGATCACCATGAACTTGGCATAGCATGGCCACCCCAAGATGGCATGGTAGGACCCTTGGAAGTCCACCACCTCGAAGGTGAGGACCTCCGAGCGGAAGTTGGCTCAGTCGCCAAACATGACGGGCAGGTTGATCTACCCGAGCGGGTATGCCTGTGTCCCTGGGATCACGCCGTGGAAGGGAGAGCTCGCTGGGCGGAGTTCTGACCAGGGGATATGCATGGCGTCGAGGGTGTCGACGTAGAGGATGTTTAGACTGCTGCCTCTGTCCATCAGCACCTTGGTGAGGCGCTTCTTACGGACAATGGGGTCAACGATGAGCGGGTAGCGACCCGGTCTGGTGACGTGGGAAGGATGGTCCCTCTAATTAAAAGTGATCAGAGATTCTGACTAGCTAAGGAAAGAGGGAACGACCGTTTCAGCGACACATGCCTCTCTATAGCACACATTGTGCTGGCACTTAGAGTAGATGGCATTGGATCCCCCAAAGATCATGAGGTATTCCTCGGGGTCAGGAAAACTGTCATCATCCTTGCCTGTCGTGCCACCTTTCTTGGCTGCTGCCTCCTTTCCCTTTCCTTCCTTCAGCCCACTGGCCTGCCATAGAAAGCGCTTGAGGACTTCGCAATCCTTATAGAGGTGCTTGATAGGTTAGGCGTGGTTGGTGCATGGGCTCTCCATGAGCTTGTCGAAGTGGTCAGACTAACCCTGCTAGGGCTGCTTGCCTGCACGATCGGCCACGGTGACCAAAGTGAAGTTGGCCGGTCAGCGTCGATCCTTCTTGTTCTTTTTGCCCCTTTGCATGGAGGGGCCCTCGTCTTGGTCCTCGCGCTTGGCCTTGCCCTTGTCCTAGCCTCCACTAAATATCACTCTGATCGCCTCCTTATTGAAGGCATGGTTCATGACGATGTCGAGCAGGTCATGGGCAGCACGGGGCTTTAGATAGTCGAGCTTGTGGATCAAGGACTCACATATTGTCCTAGAGAGGAAAGCACTGATGATGTCCACATCAATGACATCAGGAAGAGAGTTACATCATTTTGAGAACCTACGGATGTAATCCTGTAGGGACTCGTCGGGCTCCTACTGGTAGTTCTTGAGGTCCTAGAAATTCCCATGGTGAACATACATCCCCTAGAAATTCCTGATGAAGATCCTCTTGAGATCCTCCCAGCCGCGGATGCTGTCAGGTGGGAGAAATTCGAGCCATGCTCGAACATGCTCCCCTACACAGATGGGGAGGTATTGAATGATGAAGTGGCATCATCCACTCCTCTGGCTCGGCAGGCGAGCCAAAAGTCTTCGAGCCATATACCGGGATTCTTTTCCCTAGTGTATTTGGCGATGTTGGTAGGTGGTCGAAAGCGCTATGGGAACGATGCTTTCTGGATGCGACGGCCAAAGGCCTATGGTCCCAAGCCATTTGGGTTGGGACTCTGGTCGTCTGGTCGGCGACCATGCCTGGGGTGCGTTTCCCCACTCCCCTCAATGGTCCGGTCGAGGCCCGTGCCGCCTGTTCTCATCGCCCCATGATGGACGTGATCATCATGCCAGGCTTGACATCGATTGTAGATGATGCTACGAGCATCTTGATTCGGCCCAAGCCGTTCGTGCACAAGGGGTCGGTGTGGAACGGGCGCTGGGTTAGGCCATGGTGTAGTTGTGGCCTCCTATTCCACGGCCGACGACTGTAGTGGTGACCAGATGGAGCAATTCAATTGGTGCACTCGCATTCCCTCGGTAGGGAAAGAGGCCACGAGCAGGTGTCGTGATACGGAGCTTTCCGCCTATTGAACGGCGGTAGTTTTCACCAGCGTTCGGTGGTTTCGGTGGATCGCCTGCTCCTAGGGGTCGATAGGCTCAGGAAGGCCGCATAGAAGCATCGCCGCAGCGGCGATATTCTGGCTAGCCTAAGCGAACTATGGGGGATCGTTTCTTCCATCCACGATGTTGCGCTGGACCTAATGGGCGTGACCCCGGGCGCCGCTCACCAGGTTACACGCGTGTGGCGCAGCATGCTGCACCGAGCATGTCGGCGTAGGTGGTGGCTAGCTCTGCCGCCTTTGTCGTAACTCCTCGCCGTGCTCCTACGCATGTGCGAGGGCCTCCACACAAGGGTCATGAGGGGTGTGAGTCTATAGAGACTTCGCTATCACCGGTGGCTGTCCCAAAGCGTTTGCCATAGCGCACTCTCGGGACAAAGGTTGGCTAGGTGCCATGACATCGTCGATGCTGGAGCCGTCGCTTTCAACCTCGTCATCCATGAGGTCATGGAAAGAGGCGGGAGCGTAGCCCGCCATCCCCATAAATTTGAATGTGAGAGGGGGCGGCGTCAGCATCTTTCGGAGCCCCCATGCGTACGCGTCCACGGGGGACGTGAAGCCGTAGGGGAACCGGTCGCATGGCGGTTGCGGTGAGGACAACGGGGTCCCTCTAAAGAGTCGGCGAAAGATATTAAATAGCGAGTAAAGAACAATATGTATGTTACTCACAGTGGGGTTTGAGCCCTGTGTGGGCTTAAAGCGAAGCGCAGGTGTCTCGTCATTGAGGTCATCGGGTGGCCCGGAGCCAACGGAGGGCGCTCCTCCTCCGACGAGCGCTAGGACTAGTGCCTCCTCACGATGGCGAAGCGCACTGAGCTGGTCGGCAACAAAGTCCAGGCTTCCGAAGAGGAAGATCTAGGATGGCTCGAAGATGGGAGGAACCTACATCCCAACAGGTGGGAGCATGGAAAACTCTAGTGAGCCAAAGCGAATAGTATCGCTTGATGTGGCAGAACCTCCTAAGTTATAGGGCCCACATGCACCTGTCACTGTCCGGCGACCTCTGACATCTATGCATATGTTTCCATGAACTTAAAAAGACTGTCGGGTGTCCTCGGGGAACCCCGAATCATCCACGATTTCCGAGCAGGATCACGTTACAGAGTCATTGTAGTATTACAACATTTATTCAAATATCAAAACCAGAGTAAAAACAGCGGAAGTCTTACGATAACATAGTTTACAAACCAGTTATTTCAAACCTTACAAACTAAGTTCTTTAATCATTACAAACCATAGTAGTAGTGGAGTGGCATAATTAATATATACATAACACACAAAATAAACATCCTGCCCAAGGATTACACATTTACTTCTCATCATCAGAACGAACGATAGTCATGCAACACGATCCAAAACAGATCTGCTCATGAGGCTCACCTGCAACAAGGGGTCAACGAACCCTGAGTACGAAAGTACTCAACAAGACTTATCTGAAATATTAACTGATAAAATCAGTAATGCAGGCTCAGGGATTCAAGGTATAGCTTTAACAATGATCAAAGTTCTTTTGCGTAAAAGCTCTTTTAACAACATTCTTTATATAGAAAACTTCTCAAGAATTATATACAAAGCTGACACGATCCGCACTGAGATCATGAAACTTCATATCCAACCCCTTTACAAGCCTTATTCAAGTTCCGGTTATTAATTCTATGATGATGAACAGTGAGTTGAGTCTCCTTAACCGAGGAGCAACGACGATTCGAACCGATTAAAAACCCAGCTCGGAATTCCAGACCACACGACATATGCAGGTCCCTGACCTCCATATACCAACCTACCCTCGGATCCTCTAAAACAAGAACGGGTCCACGCCACCCGAGAACACAGTACTCCACCATTCCAGCCCATGGCCACGTGGGTACACGCTATTCCCGCCATCTCTCCGCTCCCAGTGCGCGAGTAGCCATTTTCGTAATAGAATTGCCAAGTTCAGGCTTACCGGAGTATGTGGTTAGTACTACAAATTCTCACCTCATATAATTCAACAACGGACGTGCCTTAATCGACACAGGTGGAAAGAACCCGCTCACAAGACCTCCATGTCCTGTGGCTCACACACACCGAGTCCGCCCGGTCTAGATTTATTACTCCACATTCCCATATCACATGCTAACATAATTAACCAATGTTCCATTTAAAACTAACAGGTGGCAGGTAGTCACCCGACTTTCATCGTTCTACGCATAGCTAAGCAAAACTAGGCATATACGAGTTTAAAACAGGTAATATGGTAAATATGGAATAACAAGGGTGGTAATGCACCAATTAGGCTTTTACTTAACTCCTAATCACTTAATGCAGTAACAGAAAGCAAAAGCAAAATTAATTTATAAAATACAAGATAGGGTTGTATGCATCCGGGGCTTGCCTTCGTTGACGGAAAAGTCCGGTTCCTGCGACGTTTCACAAGTATTCGATCCGACCTCAACAGACGGATTAACCTCTTCAACAGCTTGATTAACTACCATGTTTTCACCTTCGTTCACTACACGTAATAACAATGCCATGTTTAATATGATGCGGAATATGAAATATGATGCTCGATGATGGATGCAAAATTAATAATTTGAATACAACTTTCCTACGCGGTACAGTTGCAAGTCAAACAAACTAAATCTTTTTTGTAACACATACATCAACTGCTAAGGATCATTAACAACAAATGACCCAAGGTCATCACTCAATCCAATATTCTAAACAAAAACCTAAATCATTAAAGGTTACTATTCGCTTTTATGAATTAATTATTTAATTCAAAATTATGAAATAAATCAACTTATTCTGATTGAGCTCAAAATTTTAGTACATGTTCATTACATGTTAACTAAGTGGCAAAACAAATTTCAAAATTTTTGGATAAATAAATAAGCCTAGAAAAATCATGGAAATCCATTTATGAATAAATTGTGTAATTTTTATCACATTTAAAAATTACTGAAAAACATTATTTCATATTTTTCTTAAATACTATACCTCACAGAGAAGTCATTCAAAAATTTTCATAATTTTTGGAGCTCTAAATAAACCTACACAAAAATGACAAAAACAGACACTATTCATTCAAATCTGAAAATAGAAAAATCCATTTGAACGCTGAGTCACTGACAACGGGTCCCACATGTCATCTTCAACCTCCGACATTGACCACGGCAGCGACGGCTCTGACCGGAGATAACTCGCCGACGGTGAGTCCAATGGCGATGGCCAAGGTACCAAAACGTTCACCAAGACTAGGCGCATCTATTGACGTCCCTACTTGATCCGATAACGGTCCTATGCTAGCTCAACGTCGGCCATGGCGGATGCGGTGGCACGGCAGTGCTACGCCGGCGAAACAAAGCCGAAAACGGGGAAACAGAGGGTATGGGAAGGTCCAGTAGCTCACCACGAAC
>NW_027096916.1:10495-40000 GCF_019320115.1 Miscanthus floridulus
CTTTTCCACTTAACAATAATTGTGGGCCTTTGAAGTTTATTTGATTAATTAGAATAAATAATGAGCCTGGCCCAAATTAATCTAACATAAACAACTTTAAAATACACTAATATAATTTATTGTACACTAATTATAAACTAATAATATGTTAATAACACTATTATAATAAAAAAATATTATACTCGGCGAGCCCGGCGCACTGAATCCAGGTCGTCATTCTTCGATTTATCTAGAACTAGCACAGGGCGCGCGCCCTTGCGCGCGTGGGTAAGTACAACGTAGTGATATATATATAGGAAACATATGTGTAGATGGGATGAAGGAATCTAACTACGTTTTTTTTATCTGAAGGCTCGTATCATTCAAAAGATATGGTACTATTGGCAATAATCGATGAAGCAACACGATTTACAGCGAAGGCTTGTATGGCGTGCTGTGATACATAGGATCAATACGTGTATAGCAGATGTAGCACAAATCGTAGAGGAATTTGTAAACATATTGAAAATGTAGTGGGCCAAATATATTAGAAATAGATTAAAACGATTCTTCGACGGCATGCACTTAGTGACCTAGCACGGAACAAAAAAAAGAAGTATCTAAGTAGAAAGGCATGGTTTTAGTGGCATAGTACAGACCAAAGAAAAGTAGCATTTAAGCAGGTGTATTTATAGTTCTGGAGATGAACGACATACTAATACATAGCTGTTGACCAGGTAGGAGTCGTTTCCTGAGGAGCCCTTGTCATATACAAACTGGACATAGTGTGTTGGGCATCAAAGTCTTTGAGCCAACAGGAGTCACTTCCATGTTGCAAAATGATGTAATAGTGCTAAGCTTCTGCATTTTATAGCATTTAAAAAACGAATAGGAGTGTAGTCAGTACAGTATGTAGCTGTAAGTATGTTGACAAAAGAAGTCTCAGGGACAATAAAAGGTTTTGGATAAACCAAAGAATGATTAGCTAGTTCCTTTGTCGATCATAGAAATAACAGTGATAAAGTCTTTGTTTTTTTCTGTACAGTTTGTGGAAAATACGTTAGGAGAGAAAAAAAAGAAATTGATAACAACGATCGTAGCCGATATAGAATGGAAATAGTCGAATGTCAACTGCTGTTGTTACGATCTTATTTATTCATTGGAATATCAAGCATGGATATTCGCCTGTCGTGCGAATATGGAAAAGCCAATAATGGTCACTACAATGGAATGGCATGATACACATTGTACTTGTTATTGCAGTATCCATAAAAATAAGAAGCATTTTGGAGCTTTGCTGCTCACCTGTGGATTCAGGGCACTGGGCACGCTACCAATTCCCCCTTCAATTTGGAAAGAAAACACCAAACCTGACTGGATCAGAAAAAAAAACAGATGTAGATATGTGTCGAGTAAGGAGAAGGTAAAAATATGGAACATACTGCACTCACTCTAAAGACTGCATGAGAAAGCAAACAGAACAGGCACTTCGGTACCCAAAAAAATCAATAATTCAAATGTGAAAAAACAAAACGCCTCAGATGGCAGCTTCAATCAGTTTGTGGACTGAGCGGTTGATCCTTAATCAGTCTGTGGATTGAGAGGCTGATCCTTTTTTTCCATTATCACAGAGACTTACAATGGGTATGCAGATCACACTTAGATTGATAGCAACAAAACTCTAAAAACACAAGCAGCTAGTGCATTCAATCTCGTAGGTAATCCAAATACAAAATCAAATGAAATGGTATTATCTTGTCAATTTAGGTATTTATTGGAAATTATATGATGTTGATCATTTGTAATAGTCCTGAAAAGGACTTTTGTGATATAATATTGGAAGGACTATTATTTTGGGAAAAAAATGTTGGTTTAACATAGAAACACTTTTATGGTTAAAAGGAGGACTCAATTTCAAAGCGCAATCTGAAACATGTCTTAAAAAATTGTGTAGCCATTATTATTTTTATCCATAGAACCGTAAATGAAAACTGAGTAAGGATCTTGACCAGTAAACATAGTTGTTGCACCTGATTGTATTAAGCTGCAGGCATTGCTTCGACTGATGAGCCGAATGGCAGAACACTACTAAGCCTGTGAAGGTAACTGTATTAGACTATTAGTGAATCTATCTCACAAATCTAATCTGAACTCAAAATATTAGGGTACTATGAAAATGTTACCAAGTTGAAAGCAACAGGCTGGAATCATGTACCATCATGAAGGGAGAAATCTAAGTGAACTAAACCTGAGCAGTTAACAGAAAACGGAATTACCCATCCAAATGGAAATTGGCTGCAGAGTTGATACTAAGGAAAAGCAATGTCATATTTCAGATAGCAAAGTGCATAGCTATAGTTCAGACGAAGCTAATACATAGCCTTAGCTCAGAAATACATTAAAAATTGAAGTACCCTGATATTTGCAGTTTCAGCAAGTAATAATTGCCTTGCTAGGAAGCCCAATTGCCTTTACCATTGTGAGGACCACTACAGGCAGCAGCGGCACTCGGCCCTTGCCCCGGTGGCGTTGATCCTTGAGTTTGCTGCAATCGAACACGTATATCGCAGCAGGGAAATATAGGCTGTGATAACGGATTGAGGAGAAAATAAAATACTGACAAATAGGTCATGAATATACAAGGGTGTGGTTTATTACCTGAAGGGTTGGATATGTAGTAGGCATACTCTCTTGGGTCTGGAAGATGTGCACCACTGAGCAGGCATGGGCACCGTTCCTTCCATTAAGGGGCAAATAATATCACCCTGCACATATGACATATTAGACAAAAATAGGAATAGAAGAGTTTCGATCGTTCAAGTTTACCTTTCTAAAACGATGCATAGAGGAAGGTAAAAGAGAGTTATTTCAAGGTTACAGTGGCTTGAACTAATGATTGTAAGACGTATGGCATATGCACACGTAGAAGATGATCTGCACTCTGCAAATCGATCGCACAAAAAAGCTGATATGCGGACTATGTCTTTGAGCATTTAGAGCTTGGATTTGTAAAACTATAGTGGCGGGCCGCGCCCCTGGGCAAGAACGATCTTGAATATACTCAAGAAAATAGCATGTCAGTAGGTTCAAGCATGGCTATGCATATATTACAGATGATATGTACCGATGAGGATAGGCCAAAAGAACATATTTATGATCAATACATAGCCTTAGCTCAGAAATGCATTAAAAATTGAAGTACCCTGATATTTGCAGTGTCAGCAAGTAATAATTACCTTGCTAGGAAGCCCAACTACCTTTACCATTGTGAGGACCACTGCAGGCAGCAGCGGCACTCGGCCCTTGCCCCGGTGGCGTTGATCCTTGAGTTTGCTGCAATCGAACACGTATATCGCAGCAGGGAAATAGAGGCTGTGATAACGGATTGAGGAGAAAATAAAATACTGACAAATAGGTCCTGAATACACAAGGGTGTGGTTTATTACCTGAAGGGTTGGATATGTAGCAGCCATACTCTCTTGGGTCTGAAAGATGTGCACCACTGAGCAGGCATGGGCACCGTTCCTTCCATTAAGGGGCAAATAATATCACCCTGCACATATGACATATTAGACAAAAATAGGAATCGAAGAGTTTCAATTGTTCAAGTTTACCTTTCTAAAACGATGCATAGAGGAAGGTAAAAGAGAGTTATTTCAAGGTTACAGTGGCTTGAACTAATGATTGTAAGATGTATGGCATATGCACACGTAGAAGATGATCTACACTCTGCAAATCGATCGCACAAAAAAGCTGATATGCGGACTATGTCTTTGAGCATTTAGAGCTTGGATTTGTAAAACTATAGTGGCGGGCCGCGCCCCCGTGCAAAAACGATCTTGAATATACTTAAGAAAATAGCATGTCAGTAGGTTCAAGCATGGCTATGCATATATTACAGATGATATGTACCGATGAGGATAGGCCAAAAGAACATATTTATGATCAAGAGACAGAAAATAAAGACCAAGCAATATGAGATTGTTTTGCGACCAACAGACTGGACCGATCTCATTCGGAGTATGTACAATGGTTTCCTGCAGAAAAGAGGTAAATTAATTTGGTGGGTTTCAATATGGTGGGATAAGTGGGGAGCAAAAAACAGAAGTTGTATGGAGTTACATTTTTGTTGACTACGTTGTCACCAAAGAGTTGTCTGCGAAATTTTCCTGGTCCTGCTGGTGAGCTGGTCATCCAACAGGGGAAAAACAATCATAATGGGAAACAACTAATGAGGATGCAAAACTCATTTCCACTATAGGAATGTGTAACCTCTTTTTCTGCAATGTAACAGCAGGAAGAGAACTGAAGAGGGTTTTTTGTCTGACATGGCAATTTCCATTACTTGGTAACTATCATCATGTACCATGCTGAAAAAAAATCAATTCCTAAGTAGCGCCATGGCCCTTTATGGCGTACATGTAGCTCCGCCACTAAACAATACAAATCTACTTTAGTGTGAAATGTACTTCGATTCAGATATTTTTGAACTATATGCGGTGGCATGGATAGAAGGAACCATTATATATACACGTAGTCTGTTGGCACCAACAATACAAAATCTGATTTAGAGGAAGTCAACACAAAAAAACCCAAGTGGAAAAAGTACACCTATTTGAGCAGCGTAGCTAACATGCGAAGGAAAACCTATAGTATGCAATGTAAGAATACAAAACCTATTCATACCAACAATACAATTTGGAAAATACACCTCTTTGAGGAACCTATCAGAAATCCAAAGGAAATATAAAGGAAGATTTGTATTGCGCAATAGATGAATGCATCTAAAATGTATGGCTTCAAAATTTCTAAGTACAAGATGAGGATTCACGGATACAAAGTACATAGGAAATAATTCTTAATAATTGTTTACGGCAGCTATTCCTAGCGCATGGCTCAGTTGTCATATGGTAAACTAAACTAATCGAAAGCCTAACGTTGAGCATTTGGTAAACATGTTTAACTGATTGTAAGATGCACTGAACTTATTGTAAGATGGAAAGGAAAGGAAAAGGAGGCCAACTGATTGTGCAACTAAGACAAGAGCATGCCCTTTTTTGTGGTAATTGTTGTGCAAATTAATCTACCAGATACCAATGGCTTTTAGGTCTATCCAGAACACCTCAAAGCTAATTAGTGTTCATGGTCAACCAAGATGCTGTAACAACCTTATCGAAACTGCTTACCAAATCAAAATCACAGTAATTAACAAATTTGTACATGTTGTCTTGAAGATGCTGGACTCCCTCCCTTTGTACCTGTACAATCATAGACGAACCCTAAGAACGACAACAAGGAAGGCAGCTGAAATCAATCCCGAAAACAAAGACAGAAGCAGATCAGAAGAAGTAATAAGCATGTGACCAATCTGCAGCACGCATAGAGGTAGCTAGGGTTTCGGCAACCAGACGAGCACAGGTTCGTCGGCGGGAGAAGGCGTTGAGGAGCCCGCGCGGAGGATGAGGGAGAGGGAAGGGGCCGCCGGGCACCACCCGCGCCGGCCGAGAACCCACAGGGGGCGCCGCCGCGCCGCGGCCGCCACCGCGCTCGCGCCTACCGCCGTCTCGACCAGGAAGGGGAGAGAGAGAGGGGAAGGGGAGGGAGAAACAGAGGTAAGAGGTAGACGAGGGAATGCTGAGGAGGAGGGGGGGGGGGCGAGGACGCCGCCGACGCCTCCCGCTCGCGCCGCCGCCCTATCCACGCCCGCGTCGAAGAGAGTTGGGGAGAGCGAGAGAGCGTGAAGAGGAGAGAGAGGAGGGGGCGAGAAGCTGTATGGGGAAGCGGAAGCTAGGGTATATATTTGGTTCTATGGATTCGGAAGAGAAGCGGGAAAGCAGAGGAGAAGCGGGAGAAGCCAAGGAGAAGCGCGAGAAGACGCTCCCGGCGAAATCAGCTCCAAGCGATCTGGGCCGTTGGATGGAAGATCTGACGGAGGAGAACAAATTGGGTGACGTGGCTGGTTGTTTCGGGCAGAAGCTCCACGGGTACGATTGAGCAGATCTGGTCCATCAAAACCGAGATCCAACGGTAGGGAAAAATCTAGGTGACGTGGACGGTGGTTCCTTCGGGAAACCACCTCCGGCTTGTTTGGGTAAACTAGGCTCACACCTTTTTTGCACGAGGTGAGCCAGACTAAACTCATTCTTAAGCCTGGCTAAAGGAGATGTAACAATCCGAACTCATTCTTAGCAAGCTACCCATTTTTAGGATTTTTTTGATTCAGAGGTGAGATATCTCATTTTGTCCCATTGTTTAGTTTAGGAAAACTAAGGACAGTGTTTTTCTATAGAGGATTATTCCTCTGGATTCAGGGACACGTCTATCCCCAGAAATTACAGGTACGCAGTTGTCCCCTCCAAACGATATCTTCTTCCATATGCATGCACGAGCTCGACAATGACATAGGGCGCGTCTAGTTACCCCCAAAGTTGGCGCCGTCGAAAATCCTGTAGACACTGTAGTGCACTATGACATTTCGTTTGTATTTGGTAATAATTATCCAATCGTTTACTTATTAGGCTCAAAACGTTCATCTCGCAAAGTACAACCAAACTGTGTAATTAGTTTTTTATTTGGGGCTATTGCGTTTCTACCCTTACTTTGAACCCCAATTGTGATTTTACCCTCGCTTTTCGCCATATTGCATTTTTACCCTCGCTTTGTAAAAACAAACACTCAGTCTACCCCTACTCTGTTAACAGCAGCTAACGGGGTTAAATGGGCTTGCCAAGGACAACTTTGCCCTTATAAAAATACCCTTACTTTTCTGAGTTCATTGTGATTTTACCCCTGTTTTCTTAAAAAAATGGTAGCATCATTGTACAACTTGTTACATATAATTACACATAATAGGCAAATATATATGGGGCCCAATATATATATAATATCACATCACAAGTATGTGTAGCAAAAGCGCAGCAACCATCATCCAACATAAACATCCATCATCCAACATACACAACCAACAATCCATCATCAACATACAAGTCCAACAAAAGCAGTAGCTAATAGTGAGATATTATATGTTCATTGTCATAATCACACAATTCCTAACAATGCAGCCAACCTCCCTCCTCTTCCTCTTCCTCTTCCTCTTCCTTGTGTTCTAGCCCCTTCTGCTCCTTCAGTTCCAGGTGCTTCACTTGCACTTGCAGCACTTGCACTTCCTCTTCCTCTTCCCCTACCCCTTTTTCTTTGGACTTGGTGTCTCTCTATTTCTTGATGGCTCTCTTTTTTTGGTGGCTCTCTCTTTCTCCTTTGTGGATGTGGGTCTCTAAGTGTTTGTCTCATTGGTGGGCACTCTATTCCTCACAGAAGGGTGACACCTACGTTTTGTTGGTGAAAACTGCAAAGGACCCTCAAAGTCATTAATTTGGGCATTAATGTGCACCAATCCCTTGTCTTTATTGAGATCAAACCACTCAAGCAACTGCTCATCAGTTTTAATCTCAATACCCTTGAATAGACGCCATAGAGTTATATACTATTTTGAACCCCACAGGTAATGCTCAGCTATGAAATTAACTAGTTGCAGAACATTGAAGCTATGCATGTCAACAACTTGAGTAGGCAAGATTCTACCCTGTCGCCATGTTTTTGGTCCCCCATCAGGCAAACTGAAAAATGACAGAACCCTAACTACCAGATTCAAATTCATGTGATTTTGCCTACAAATCAGAGCAATTGAAACCAAATTAGCGCAATTACCTGAAGAACGAGATTAATTCGATCCACAATTGGCCAATACACATTCACAGAGGAGGAAAATTTGTACCTAGACACCAACTCCGTGGCTCTGGACACGCCATCCTCTGGCTCCATGGCCGCCGGTCGACCTGCAGCGCCCTTACCGAGCGCCCCTGTTGTGCTGCGCAGCCAAACCCTAGGCGGCTGCCCAGGGAAACCCTAGGCAACGCCCAGGCCGGCCGGCCCAGCCGCCCCTCCGCGTCGCACGGCTGCCCCGTCGACCGCGCCGCCTAGACGCCCCTCCCGGCCGCTCCTCCGTCGCCCAGTAGTCGCGCGACCGCCCTGCCGCCCGCGCTGCCCGAGCGCGCGAGCCGCGCCGCCCAGTACTCGCCTAGCCGCGCCGCGAGGGGCCCCTCCACGCCGCCCAGCCACGGCGCCGGCCGCGCTGACCAGCCACCGGAGCCGCGTCATTCAGCCGTCGGAGCCGCGCTTGCCGACCGCCCGAGCGCTGCGCCCGCGATAGAAGGCCGAGACCGCATCGGGATGGATAGGAGAGTCACGGGTGAGTGGAAGGTTATTTTTATCCTAGATACTTCTAAGCTTGTCTTTTCCTTTTTTTTTAATTTTTTTTACATAAACATCTAACAGAGTTATAAAGAGGGGTAGACTGAGTGTTCATTTTTACAAAGCAATGGTAAAAATGCAACATGGCGAAAAGCGAGGGTAAAATCATAATTGGGGTTCAAAGTAAGGGTAGAAACGCAATAGCCCCTTTTTATTTCGTCAACATTTAGTACTCCATGCATATACCGTAAGTTTGATGTGACGGGGAATCTTCTTTTTGCATAGTGCCAAAATTTGGATTTTAGAGTAACTAAGGGCTTGTTTAGTTCCCAAAAATTTTTGCGTAGTATCCATCACATCGAATCTTGCGGCACATGCATGGAGTACTAAATGTAGACGAAAAAAACTAATTGCACAGTTAGGTAAGAAATCGCGAGACGAAACTTTCGAACCTAATTAGTCTATAATTAGACACTAATTATTAAATATAAACGAAAGTGCTACAGTGTCCAAAAATGGAAAAAATTTTACATCTAAACGCGACCTAAACAAGGACATAGGTGAGTGGCCTCGGTGACGACGTGGATGAGTGGACGGGGCGGGCGAGGCTGTAGGTAGGGAGCTAGTGGGGTTGAGGTCAGAGGCGGACAGGACCGGACTCGCTTAGTCGGCGAAATTTTTTTAAAATGCTACTGTTGTATTTTCGTTGTTATTTGGTAATTAGTGTCCAATCATAATCTAATTAGTTTTAAAAAATTCGTCTCGTGAATTTCGTCTAAAATATGTAATTAGTTTTATTTTTTATTTATATTTAATGCTTCATACATGCGTCCAAAAATTCGATGTGACGAAAAATCTTAAAAAATTTTACAAAATTTTAAAAACTAAACAGCACCTGGCGAACAAGGTGGGTGCATCCGCTGGCGGCAGCGGAGGCTAAAGGTCTAGAAGAGGGAGCACAACGTGGGGCTAACATTCTGACTCAACTGGCGGTTGTCTAATGGATGAAAAACAGCGATTATATTTTCCCTCCCCCCTGCCTCCAACCAAATACAAAATAGAAATATCCCCATCTTCTCACCCATACGCAGAGATGGAAGAATCACATCCTAAAAACTAAGAACGGATATATATATCATATTCCTCTGTGACCCCAAGACCAAACATAGCCTTTGTGGTCATCGATCAGAATGTTATGCATGGATCATCTTTTTGTTCCTATTTTCTTTTTCACATTAATAACATGGTCATTTGTGAAATGTTTCTAATGAAAATATTTGTTTCTAAAGTTTTGGGGAATTTAAAAATATATATTATGATGAATCTAACTATATTTATTTAATATCATAAATGCTAATATTTTTTTATACAAACTTAGTTAAAATTAAGATAGTTTTCTATGACAGAGCTAGTCTTTGCGGGATGGAGTTAGTGCACGTCTGATTTGACTCAAAGTGTTGACTGTTGAGGTAGCGAGCCTCACGAGCTAGCTTAATTTTGGCAAATGAGCTGCCGAACCATGCTAGTGGCAGCAATGTCCTTTAGAATGGTACAGTAGTTGTGCTAGTACAACTTTTTCGCAATCTTAAAACAAGAGTGAGTTCAGAGCAAACGGTGTTTATCATTAGTTGATCGCCTCTTTGAAATGCAGGAAGGGTCGTTGCAAAGAAAAAAAATGCAGGAATTCCAAAACAAGGCGGGGATCGGAAGAAAATTAAACCACAAGAATTATGGTTATGTTAGCTGCTTTTGGATGTCCCAAAGGAAACGCACATGAATCTTGGAGGAAAGAAAGAGTGGGAGAATCGTAAACATACATGAAATTCCTAATAAGACGATCGAGAGGAGCCTAGAAATTGGGGGTGGGTGGGTGGGTGGGTGGGGGGGGGGGGGGGGGGGGGGGGGGGGGCACTTTGCATCAAATCATGACGCGGCGGAGGGATTGAAGGAGCTGGTTGGTGGTTGCTACTCCTTGTAGCACGCAGTAATTGAAGGCAGTTGGGATGGGAAGAGGAAGGCACGCGCGACTGGAGCATGAGCTTGAATGTTGGTCATGACTAGGGTGTGTTTAGTTCCCCATTTCGCCCAAAAAATTTTGGGTTTTGACCCATCATTTTGCAGAATGGAACTAAACACCATGCAAAAATTTTGGTAAAAAGGTTTCCATTCTCTATTTTGGATTTTGGCCTCAAGAGGCCAAAAAAAAAGCCAAAAAGCCCTCACCCACCCCATGAAAAATTTGGCATTTTGGATGGAACTAAACACACCCATGAAAATTTTGGCATTTTGCATTTCATCATTCCAAAGTAGTTGGCATTTTGCATTCCATGGGGAACTAAACACAGCCTTAGTTCAGATCTTGGGACTGTAAGGAGTGTTTAGTTGGGGAGGTGAAAATTTTTGGGTGTCACATCGGATATGTCGGAAGGATGTCGGGAAGGGTTTTTAGATACTAATAAAAAAATAAATTACAGAACCCATCAGAAAACTACGAGACGAATCTAATGATACTAATTAATCAGTCATTAGCACATGTGGGTTACTGTAGCATTTAAGACTTTTCATGAACTAATTAGGCTTAAAAGATTCGTCTCGCGAATTTACTGAGAACTGTGTAATTAGTTTTTTTCGTCTATATTTAGTACTCTATGCACGTGCCCAAGATTCAATATGACACTTTGGGTGAATTTTTTTTTAGAAAAACAAGGCCTAAGCGAAGAGCAAGAGGATCTGTTCAAGATCAGCGCAGGGAACATTTGAGTTGACAGCACAACACTACAGGCATCCATCCTACAGTACACTGCATGCGGTCTACTCGATGCTACTGGCTAGACGTCATCGAGTGCAATGGATAAATGCCATTGACCTTTTGACGCTACGTGAGTACATGATCGGCCCGGGCTACAGTACCCAGTTCCTCGAAACCGAAATTCACTGGGGCAAGGCTAATAGTTACCGCCGAATGCTGGTCGCAAGATTTTTGTAGCGTTCTCTCGATCCATTGATTTAATAATAAAGGCCCGTTCGCTTGTTTTAAAAATGGTTTATTCAGCTTTTTTTTTTAGCCGGAACAGTATTTTTCTCTCACAACAATTCAGCCGGAACAATGTTTTTCAGTCAGTTTCAGTCAAATTTCAGACCAGCGAACGGGGCCAAAGTCTTTACTATTAATACATAGCTCATGTGTCTTTCTCATAAAGTTTTTTATTTTTTATGTCTAAACTGGCTATAAGTTTACGGTTGGTTTCTTCTCTCTCCTCTGCTCTCTCATCCATCTTAGCATTTAGCTAATTTACAGCTTATTATTATACTTGCTCGGCATAAAACTTGTAAGATTAATTGGAATGGCGGCTAAAGCCTTTGAGGAAGCCGGCCATATCTGCGTCAACATACTATGCCTCGTTCGGCTTATCCAGAAGCTGGTTTGTTTGGCTTTTTTTTCAGCCGAAACACTATTTTTCTTTCACAACAATTCAATCAGAACAGTGTTTTTCAGTCGGTTTCAGCCAAAATTCAGCTGACTGAACGATACCTATATGATACAAGCATCTCAGTGCATGACTAAATTAAAATAGTAGTTCAGGACTGTAAGTTCTGATACGCCTATTAGCTAAGTAGACAGAATATATAGTACTAGTACACAGTAAGTTCAACTCTTAGGCTGTCTTCAACACGAGATCTATGGTTGTTGGGTATCAATATTAGGGATACCCAAAGTAAGGGAGTTAACGTCCACGTTGACTTTTTCGGATGGAGCAAGACGTATTAAAAGCGTCCACACTGACTTCTCCGGATGGAGCAAGACGTATTAAAAAGTCTCGCACGACCTCAAGGCCGCGGGGGTCTCATCCAAGGCCTCGGCCTCCGCCTCGCCCGACCCTAAGGCCGCGGGCTCCGTTTTGCCTGACCCCTTAGGTTCGCGCTTCGTCTCGCCCGACCCCTTGGGTTTGCACTCTGTCTCGTCCGACCCCAAGGCCGCGGGCTCCGTCTCGCCCGACCCCTTAGGTTCACGCTTCGTCTCGCCCGACCCCTTGGGTTCGCACTCTGTCTCGTCCGACCCCAAGGCCGTGGGCTCCGTCTCGCTCGACCCCTTAGGTTCGCGCTCCGTCTCGCCCGAACCCGAGGACGCGGGTTTCGTCTCGCCCGACAGGGACCCATACCGCCACCAACCACTTCAGGTCCAAGCATATGGGCCTGGATCAAAACTCTAACACCAGGGAAGAGACTGGCATGACTCGATGTAACCCGTGGCCATTATGGGCCATACATGAGGATTCACATCAAGAACAACGTCGGGCGTGCCGGGGCTGTTCTGCCTAACCCTCATACGAACGCTGACAGGCGCGTCAGTTATCCATGACATCCGCTAGAACGGAATGGAACGCCATGACCTACAGACGACGCCTGCGCATGGCCCCAGTGACGAACAGGGCCACGACATGGAGTCATCCCTGTTGACATCTGTAGGATCGGCGGGACCCACATGAAGTAGAAGAAGGACCCGACGATCCTGGAAGCCTTATTCTCTCTCTCGTTCTTCTCCTTTTTCCTCCGCTGTAACCCGCACTTTCCCTTCACCTATAAAATAGAAGCATGGCGCCCCATGAGGAAAAAGATAGATCCGCACGAGACTGAACCACTAGAAAAACACAAGAGCACGACATAAGCACACAGCTGAGCAGCAATCGAGCTCTCAGCACCCGTTCACTCCTTCCAACAAAGACTTGGGATCCTTTCCCTCTCTCGCCTGTTTATAACCCCTACTACAAACGAAGTACCGGTAACATGAGCAGCAGTGAACTGATGTAGGGACGTTCCGCCCGAACCAGTATAAACCCCTGCGTCATCCGAGCACATCATCCGAGCTAGACGCACAAATACAAATTTACTCATCGGTGGTCCAACAACACCGATAGTTGGCGCGCCAGGTAGGGGCTTTTTGCGCGTCTTGACGTCCTCATCAGGCCTCGGATGGCTAGTCACGGCGTCAGCTGGGTCCCAACCACACACGTGTGCTTCAGGAACCTAGACTTCATCATTTCGACGAAGGGAGACTTGGCGCAAGTTCCCGCCGCTGTCCAACCTCTCTACTTCGCCAACCTCGATGCGGTCGCCGAGGGGCTCGAGGAGCTGCGGCTACACGCACCAGAGGCCCATGCCCCTAGGAGCGACCAGCTCCTCGGCTTCGATTACGTGAGGCTATTGCGCTAGCTCGGCGCCTTCCTGGGACCCCAACCATCCCTGGAGGATCTAGGTCGCCTCACCTTCTCGTTCGCCAATGTCATGACATAGCTTGCTGGAGGAGAGCCGCTCTCCCTGGAATACCTCATTCAGAGCGCCCCGACAGCGCTCCCATTCAGTCTATGCAAAGCCACCAAGACCATTGGGCGTCTTGTGGCGCAACGCGCGCCCCAACCCCCTACGAACGACGAGTTCATGGGGATAACCGAATATGTCATGAAATCTTTTCATGACCTCCTCGTAGGAGAATGGGAGTCGCCTTCCAACTCTGACTCTAGCAGGGGGAGCCATCACCCCTTGCGTGAATGTTTCATGGTAGGTACCCCCAACGGATACATCGAAAGCATCCATGAGGAAGAGGCTACCCCAACAAACAACCTCGAGGGGGATGCAGGGGCCCCACCTCACCTGTGGGTAGAGCAACTGAAGGCCCAGCACCAAGAGCTCAAGGAAGCATGACTCTAGCTCGAGCAAGAACACATGGAGCTCGAACAAGAGATCGAGCACCATGGGGACGGTGGGCGTGCACACGTCATGGCCTGCAACGTGAATCAGAGGATCATCGAGGACAACAAAGCCCACCCACACTTCACCCGAGCAAGCTAGAACATCACTGTTGCGGCGGCCTTGCTCTAGGGGCTTCTAGGGCCCACGATGACCGAGGATCATCGGGCCCATCATGAGATTCACATGCTACTCAAGTGTGCTATGGTGTAGTAGGCCGAGAGCTCACTGTCCCGACGATGCGAGCTTAGCGCCAGCCAGTGTGCACCCTCAGAGCGACCCGACAGGGACATGTATATCCACCAGGCATAGCAAGGTGGTAGGCCGCACGCTCTGGTCCCAGTGCATGAACATCTCGACCTCCACCGTGACGCGCGCGACACCCTCAACGCCCGCAGGCATACTCATGGCGGTGCAAGGGAGGAGGCGAGCCATGGCTACCACCCTCATCGTGGCGGATGCTACGACAGCGGCGAGGATCGAAGCCTAAGCCCTGACTTGTGAGGACCTCAGGCCTTTGCTCGACACATCCTCAACATTGTCTTCCCATCACGGTACCGACCATCAGCCAACATCCTGAAATACTTTAGGGAAATGAACCTTGGACAGTGGCTCGAGGATTATTGGCTTACTTGCCAAGTCGATGGAGCGGATAGTGATGATTTCATTATCCGCAACCTTCCATTGTTCCTAGATGATTCGACATGAACGTGGTTGGAACACCTTTCGCCCAACCGAATCCAAAGTTGGGCAGACCTAAAAGAGATATTTGTGGAAAACTTCTAGGGTACATACGCACGTCCTGAGAACCCATGGGATCTCAAAAACTACTGATAGAAGTCTAGAGAAACTCTTTGTGGTTACATCTAACGCTTCTCCCGATAGTGCAACAAGCTGCCCAACGTCGTCGACGCTGACATCATAGGAGCTTTCCTGTCTAGAACCACCTACGAGTCCCTGGTTCACGAGCTAGGATATAAGGGCCCACAAACTACCAAGGAGCTCCTCGACATCGCCACCAGCCATGCCTCAGGTGAGGAGGCGGTCAGGGTGATTTTCGACCACCTCAAAGGCAAGGCAAAGCGGGACGAGGACACCGGCAAAGGCACCTCCAACCGTCCCAACAAGAAGAAGAACAAGCAGCGGTGCGAGGGCTTGCTCATGGCCACCACTGACCGCAAAGGGAGTCAAAAGCCCACCGAGGGTACCCCGGATCACTTTGAGAAGCTGCTCAAAGGGCCATGACCGAACCATGCTTTTCCCATCAAGCACCTATACAAGGACTACGCCCTGATGAAGCGGTTCTTGTCCAGAGGCTCCAACAAGGGGAGCTTAGGAAAGAGCACAAGCCAACCACAGATGACGCTGAGGGGAAGGACGGTTGCTTTTCGATGCTGGATGGCTGCCTCATGATCTTTGGAGGGTCAGCGGCCCATGACTCCAGGCACCGCCAGAAGCTTGCATGCTACGAGGTCTATATGGCTGAGCTGGCCACGTCTTCTTTCCTTCAATGGTCGGAGTTCGCCATAACTTTTGATCGGACTGACCACTCGGAAAGTGTCCCACAGCTGGGAAGATATCCACTCGTGGTCGACCAGATCATCAGCATAAAGTGGCTCACCAAGGTACAGATGGATGGAGGCAGCGGCCTCAACATCATGCACGCTGAAATGCTCGACACCGTGGGCATCGACCGAGGGCGCATCCGGCCGATCGAGGCATGTTTCCACGGCATCATACCTGGAAAGCAGGTCATGCCACTTGGGCAGATCGATCTACCCATCACCTTTAGGAATCTGACCAATTACAGGACAAAGACCCTTACCTTCGAGGTGGTCGGGTTCCACGAAACCTACCATGCCATCCTAGGACGTCCATGCTATGTGAAGTTCATGGTCGTCCCCAACTACACCTATCTGAAGTTGAAGATGCTAGGTCCACATGGGGTCATCACCATCAACACCTCCTTCCAGTGCGCCTACGAGTGCGAGGTCGAGTGTTGCGAACACGCCGCGACAATTGTCGCCTCCAAAGAGCTTGCAGCCATCAGGGAGGAGGTCATCAAAGAAGCACCCGACCCCAAGCAGTCGACCAGGTCTTTTGAGCTTGTAGAGGGCACCAAGGAGGTCCTCATAGGCCTCAGTGGCTCCAAAGGCAAAGTGGTGCGCACTGGCACCACACTTTCCTCCGAATAGGAAAGCACGCTCGTCGACTTTCTCCATGCAAATAGAGATATCTTTGCGTGGAGACCCTCAGACATGCCAGGCATTCCGAGAGAAGTCATCGAGCATGTCTTGAAGTTTAGGCTGGGCTCCAAGCCAGCAAAGCAGCGCCTGTGTCGCTTCGATGAGGAGAAACATAGGGCCATCGGTGAGGAGATTGCAAGGCTTTTGGTGCCCAGGTTCATCAAGGAATTATACCACCCCGAGTGGTTAACCAATCCCGTTCTTGTACGAAAAAAGAGTGGGAAATGAAGAATGTGCGTTGACTACATGGGTCTCAACAAAGCGTGTCTGAAGGATCCATTTCATTTGCCATGCATAGATCAAATAGTCGACTCGACCTTAGGGTGAGAAACTCTTTGCTTCCTTGATGCATACTCTAGGTACCATCAAATCATGATGAAAGAGTTCGACCAGCTCGCGACATGTTTTATCACCCCATTCGGATCATTCTGCTACGTCATAATGTCGTTCTGTCTAAAAATGCAGGGGCTATGTACCAACACTGCATGCTCAAGTGTTTTGGGGATATGTACCAACACGGGTGAACCATTGAGGCCTATGTGGATGACATCATGGTCAAATCCAAATGGGCTGACCAGGTCATAGCCGACCTAGAGCAGGCCTTCGTGAAACTCCAAGCAAACGGCATTAAGTTCAACCCCAAGAAGTGTGTTTTTGGGGTCCTAAGGGGTATGCTGCTTGGTTTTATCGTCTTCGAGCGTGGCATCGAAGCCAACCCAGAGAAGATCTTAGCCATCACAAGAATAGGCCCAATTCAGAACATAAAGGGGTACAACGAGTTATGGGGTGCCTCACTGCGCTCAGCCGCTTTATCTCGCGCCTTAACGAATGAGGTCTCCCCCTCTATCGGCTTCTAAAGAAGGCCGATCATTTCAAATGGATGCCCGAGGCCTAGGAGGCACTTGACAAGGTCAAGCAACTCCTGACAAAAGGCCCCGATCCTAGTCCCACTGACCGACAAGGAACCGCTTCTTCTCTATATTGTGGCCACAACACAAGTACTCCAAATGATCCCCATCACGTGGCCGTTCACGGTCTAGGGGCTCGATCTGGTCAGACCTCTCAAGTATGCACCCGGGAGCTATACACACTTGCTTGTCACCGTAGACAAGTTTACAAAGTAGATAGAGGCTTGATCGATCTCCACGATCAAGTCCGAGTGAGCCATGTTGTTCTTACTTGACATCATCCATCATTTTGGAGTCCCGAACTCCATTATCACGGACAACGACACGTAGTTCACCGGAAAGAAGTTCCTCTGATTCTATAATGAATACCACATCCATGTCAATTGGGCTATCATGGCGCACCCCCACATGAATGATCAGGTCGAGCGCGCAAACAACATGGTCCTACAAGGCCTCAAACCTAGGATCTTCCACCGATTGAACAAGTTTGGTAGATAATAGGTCATGGAGCTTCCCATGGTGCTATGGATCCTGAGGACGACCCCTAGCCGGGCCATTGGCTACACGCCATTCTTCATGGTATATGGTTCCAAGGCTATCCTCTAGACCGATCTCAATTATGGAGCGCCGAGGGTCAGGGCGTACGACAAATAGGGAGCCGAGGCATCCCTCACGGATGCCATGGACCAGCTAGATGAAGCGCACGATGTTGCCCTCCTCCGCTCAGCCAAGTACCAGCAAGTGTTACGCTGGTACCACAGCCGTCGAGTGTGGGGTCAGGCCTTCAACATTGGGGAACTGGTGCTCCGCCTCGTCCAAAGTAACAAGAATCGCTACAAGCTCTCTCTGCCGTGGGAGGGACCATACGTCATCGCAGAGGTGCTCCGACCAGGCACCTACAAGCTCAGGACTAGCGACGGCAAAGTCTTCATCAACACCTGGAATATCGAACAGTTACGTTGCTTTTACCGTTAATTTACGCACACTTTCTCTTATCAGTTTTTGCTTTCAACTCCTCGATCTTTTGTGACACCTGACCCCAGCAACAGCAAGGGGTCAGGCCTCACTCAGGGGCTGATAAGAGTATATATGTCCAGTGGACATTCTCTATGCTTGTGAGGCTGCATCAGCTGATTGACCTCTTGCAAGTCATAGTATAAGTTAGTTATCGATCCTTATCTAGTTCAAGTACGGCTGCCATCGGTTAAGCTTGACCTCTTAAATTAGATTAAGGTCCAGTTACCGGCTCTACCTAAGGGTGGCATCCTTTGGGTAGATTCATTAAGTTACCGATCATGCTGATATTCTTATTGTCATTAGTTTTAGCAATATCAACCTACCCGATCGAGATCGATCTAGATCGTCCTCACATCCTTTTAGTCCATCATTTATTTCGCTATATTATGATAATTTTTACTTTAAACGATGGATTATGTTTTATTGGCCATTCTACTTCGATCTTGATCGTGCATAGTACGCGGCCAAGGCATGTCTGATCTTGAGTTGGTTTACTAGCTAGTTGAATCTGGTCTATAGCTCGCTATTATGGCTGTAACGATCCGTCCGATCCCCACTGTTAGCACCTTAAATCAGAGTATGCTAGTTGGTAGATTTGCTTTCAGCCAGGCATAACCTTGGCTGTTTGCTATGCCTACATCGACTAAATAGCCGATTACCTGCACTTTAACGCTCATAGTATGTTTTCATAATTCTGTTAAATGTGAATAGATCTATTTACTTTAAAGGTTTAATTTGTTATCTTTATTATGGCTACAATCGATCCGGTCGAACCCCACTATTAAAGATAAATCTGTTCATATTAAATAGTCAATTGTTCATATGTTATGCCTCTATCTTCTCCGTATCGGCTATTTATGTTCGTTATTTATACTTATGAATTAGCCGATTTCATTATTGTTTTCATCTGTTAAATTACCGATCATTAATATTATCAGCTCGATACTTTATATTGCTCATGCTCTGTTTAGCCGGTAATGTTTATTTATCGCTTTATTATCAGATATCGACTCTGTAGTCGATGGCCATATCAATCGGCTATTTAGCCACATATCGGAACTATCTGGTGCAACACCGGCATGTTCCACCTTAAATTACTGACTACTTTCTCCTTGTCAATTGCAGGGTTAAATTGACTGGCACGCCTTTGGTCTCAAAACCGACCGATCCTATGTTTGAAGCCAAGCAGATCTTCGGGCTTACTCCAAGCAGATCTTTTTGGCTTGCTATGTGTTGATCACATCACCACATTTTTGTGCCAACACATGTTAAGATCTAGAAGCAAGGGTTGCAGAAACAAACGTTGAGTAAAACTGGTCGGTGCGTAAGAAACCTATGCCCCAGTGGCTATGGCGTTCTTGTTCACCAGCGTGATCAGAGTTTGTTGCCCACACCCCGAGCTTTTTAGCCTTAACTATGAAAAGAGTCGGAACGCATTAAAGAGTATATCTATTCGGTAGACATTCTCTGTGCTCGACCCTTTCTCACATTGAAAATGTAAAGGCAAGGTTTGCGGAATTAAACGCTGAGTAAAACTAGTCAGACCACAAGAAACCTATGCCCTAGTGGCTATTGTGTTTTTTTGCTCACCAGCATGATCAGAGTTTTTTTACCCACACCCTGAGCTTTAGCCTCTGCCTTCCCAGGAATGGTTTGGAGGGGCCCACCGACTGAATCTCCATCGAGGAGAGACCAGCGAGTCACCCAAGTCGATCGGATGGCTCAGGCCACTGTCGAGAGATGGGTAAGGAGCAGTAGGATGCCCCATGTGGGTTATGCCGACTCCATCATGAATGACGGACCCAGATTCCACTCAGACATATTCGATAAGAGCTCCTCAAACCTATCACTTGAGCCATCGAGGTAACTTTACCAACCCCCATTCTACTTTTTTAGTGCATGAGGATTCATTCATCCATTCTCATGCATGCATGCATTCATCCATTCAGTCATATACTCATCCCATACATCCAAGCATTGCATATGCAATTGTTGCATCACAACGCTTCACATCATGTCATGAAGCGGAAGTCGTCTCATTCAACATGAGCGGCGATCGACCGGGGTTCAAAGGCCAACCCACGAAGGGCTCAAGGCTGCCGCGTGTCGAAGAGAGCCAGGGTAGAAAACATAGGTGAGCGCCAGTGGCCTTTGCTCGACCCACTCAGAAGCGGACATGGTCATCTCGACCTTCTTGTTCAATCCTAACCTCAATCCATTCCCACAGAATCTCCATCGAGGGGAGGACAGTGGGCCCCTAGGTCAGTCTCTAGAACTACTCAGGCATCTATCGGGAGGTAGATTAAGGAGCAGTGGAATGCCACATGAGGGCTATGCCAACCATGTCATGAATGATGGACCCAGATTCCACTCAGACATGTCCATTAGCGAACTCACCGAGCATGACACTCGAGGCTTTGAGGCAAGTGATGTTAGTTCAACCCCTCCAGTTGCGGAAACCATAGATGGGGTGACAATCACAAAGATGAGCTGACCCCTCGACTGGACCCCTGCAATGCGCGAGGGATCGAGGGAAGTTGGACTCGCAAGGAGACCGAATGCACGATCGCAGAACGATAGCTTGGATCCTAGTAAGGCAGGTTAAAGAGTAGTGGAATGCCACATGAGGACTATGCTGACCCCGTTACAAATGATAGACCCAGATTCCACTCGGACATGCCCATTAGCAAGCTCACCGAGCGTGACACTTGAGCCATCGAGGCAAGTGATGTTAGCTCAACCCCTCCAGTTGTGGAAACCACAGATAGGGTGACGATCACAAAGACGAGCTGACCCCTCGACCAGACCCCTGCAACGCATGGGAGCTCGAGGGAAGTTGGACTCACAAGGAGACCGAATGCGCGGTCGCAGAATGATAGCTTGGATCCTAGCAAGGTGGGTTAAGAAGTAGTGGAATGCCATATGAGGGCTATGTCGACCCCATTACAAATGATGGACCCAGATTCCACTTGAGCATGCCTGTTAGCGAGCTCACCGAGTGCGACACTCAAGCCATCAAGGCAACTGATGTTAGCTCAACCACTCCAGTTGCGAAAACCGTGGACAAGGTGATGATCACAAAGACGAGCTGACCCCTCAATAGGTCCCCTGCAACACGCATGGGCTCGAGGGAAGTTGGACTCGCAAGGAGACCAAACACGTGATCATAGAATGATGGCTTAGATCCTAGGGAGGGGGTATGTACGAAAACTAAGAATAACATTTCTAAAACAAGAGATGCTTCCTCCTACTAGTTTCGCTATCGTCTCCTCGATCTTTAGTGAAACCCAACCCCAGCAACGGCAAGAGGTCGGGTCTCACTCGGGGGCTGATAAGGGTATATATATACCCTTTCTAAAATAGTCATCGTGCCTAACCCTTTCTCATGATTAACACCTAGAGGCAAGGTTTGTGGAAACAAACGCTGAGTAAAACTAGTCAGACTACAAGAAACCTACGCCCCAGCGGCTACGACACTCTTGCTTACCAGTGTGACCAGACTTTTCTCGTCCGCACCTCGAGCTCTATAGTCTTTACAAAAGGAAGGGTTGGAAAGCATTAACCCCTTTTTTACACATAAAAAGGGAGAAAGAACAAATTTGTTCAAACCGAAACAAAAGAACAGACTTGTTCAAACGAAACAAAAAGGATGGAACTTGTTCGCTTATTACAAGTGCACCGCCTAACCTATCTAACTAAACTAATTCCTAGGGGGGTGATTTCATCTTCTATCTTGGAAGAAAGGTCATGTGCTAGGGGGCCACCTCCTTCTCGATGTCCTCCAGCTCTACATCGGTGTAGACGGGCACGAGGCCTTGGCTCATCGTCTCCAGATCGATGTTCTTGTAATGAGAATAGACGATTGCGAATGATCAGTGAACACCAAAGCGAAGTGCGCCCCTTGCCATATCACATGCTTGGTCCATGATCTGGGTGGCGCAAACCGTGAGCGAGCTTGTCTCCTGCTCTAGGGCAGCTCAAGCTCATCACAGACCAGTTGGACGGTGACATGCAGGCTATCATGTTCGTCGCTCTCCTTCTGGAGGGTGTCCTTCACCTCGCTGAGCTTCTTCTCCAGGCCATGACTCTTCACCACCTCTGCCCCGAGCTCATTGTCGAGACCTGCCCAAGTCATGTATCGACCATGTTAGAAGGCTCACCATGGATTCTAGGGAGAAAGCCAACAAGCGAAACTGGAGACTTACCATTCACAGCTGCCCAAAGCTTGTGCACCTCATCATGCTACCAGGTCACCTTGGCCTCTAGGCACCGGGCCTCTTCTTAGTGCTATCCGACCTCTATGGGGAGCCCGGTGGAC
This sequence comes from Miscanthus floridulus, assembly GCF_019320115.1. Classification (NCBI taxonomy): domain Eukaryota; kingdom Viridiplantae; phylum Streptophyta; class Magnoliopsida; order Poales; family Poaceae; genus Miscanthus; species Miscanthus floridulus. The sequence continues at coordinate 32,959 of NW_027096916.1, forward strand.
ACGCCCTTGACTGCTACCTTTAGGTCCATCTCCCTCCAGAGCTCATTCTTGAGGTGGCCGATTCGTTGCTGAGTGGCGGCGCACTCCTAGTGAGCCAGCTCAGTCCCCATGTGGAGCTCCTCTATAGCCTAGAGCAAATCATCCTGCTCCTTCTGTAGCCGTTTGGCCTCCACGGCGTCCGTGCACACCCTCTCGATCAGGGCCGTGAGCTTCTCCTTGGCCTTATGGGAGTCATTGCGAGCATCCTTCTCCCTGACTTAGAGGTCGGCCACCTCTCGGGTGGTAGGGGCAAGCTCAGCCACCTCCTAATGGGTGGAAACAAGCTATGTGGCCAGCCCCTCACTCCGCCACGTCTCCTCAACAAGGAACTAGGACTTCTCCTGGCTGCAAACCTAAGGATCTGTGAAGAAGACATGACTTAGAGGCATGAATGGAGAACATAAGGGTCAGAAGCATGGTCATATCTTACCTGGCCGACCAGGGCGACAATGTCATGCATCGAGCTTGGCATGGTGGTCAGGGTGCGAACCGCGTCCCCAACCTCCGTGTTGACGCTCCCCTATTCCCTCTCCTCTGTCGCTTTATTGAGGGTAGCCACCTGGACCAAAGACTGAGACATCCCCGTGCTGACCTCAAGCAGTGCTGACCTCTCTAGCGGTGGTAGCTCCTCCAGAGCAGCTCCTCTAGCGATAGAGGGGTGGGTGATGCGGACATAGAGGCCTACCCTATTGTCACATCCATGAATGATGCCTTAGGTGCGCCCCCTTCCATCCGCCCCACCATGGACATGGCCACCTGCATAGACGGTGGCTCTAGCTGTGCCTCCTCTACCTGCAACGCCGAGGACACGATTGGTCGCGCCGCACCCGCCACGGGCACCCCGAACGTGCCCTCCTCTACCTGCTCTCCCATGGACACAGCCACCAGCTATGCATCCCCGATCGACATCATGGCTGCCCCAACGCCACTCATGCCCTCCACCTATGTGGCGATAGACAGCTCTTGGCATGTTTGTCGGAGGAGGATCTTCTTTGAAGCAAGCCACAGGAAAGTCCCACGTCCTCCGACGCTGTAAGGGACATTACGGTCAGTTCATGGCAAAAATTTGTTAGGACAAAAGGATGGCAAAAACACTTGACTCACCTTGATGCCAGCATACGAGGACATTTTGGGGCTGGCTTGCCCGACCCCAGCTGCTCCTCATTGGCATGTTGCCGCTTCGAGCCCTCCCTCAGCTTGGAGGGCTCGGATGAATCAGAACGGTCGCTTCCCGCCGACTCTGGAGGCGCCACTAGGGGCTCGGTCTGAGCAGGGTGACCTATTTCCACTGGCTCCTGGGCCACCATCGAAGGTCCAAATGGGGTGGGGTGGTTTGATTCCGTCAGCTCCGGAGGCACGTCCTCCCCCTCCTACCTCACGGCATGCCATGGGAAGGGCATCAACTGCAGCAAAGGCAGGTCCTCATCCTCGGCGGTTAGATCATCCCGCAGGATGGGCAACATGGAGCCATCCTCCTCCTCCTCCTCCTCCTCCTCTTCTTCCTCCTCTTCTTCTGATGAGCCTTGACATCGCTTCCCTCGCTGCTTCAACCATCGTTTCTTCTCCTCGTCATCCTTCTTCTTCCGTTGCTCATCCATGGCATGGTTCGTCGCCCTCACGGCCATGTGCTCTAGAAGTGGTGCGATAGAGTCCTAGAAGACTAACCCCACCGTCAGCTCAATGAAGCCCACATCCAGCCACATCACAGGATGCCCTAGGGTCAGGAACATAGTGTTGGCCTCCTTGATACATTGTGCGACCTTGCTATCGTAAAGCAGCCCCTGGGCGAGCATCGTCCCGACGAGCTGCATGCCGAGCGTCATCCCGTATAGCAGGAGGACGCGCGCCATCAGGGGTACCACCCTCCTCACGTGATAACCCCCGATGACGCTAGCCCCATGGAGGTCGTGGGTCTTTAGGAATGCGATGGCCTTGAAGAGGTCACACATCCTCTTCTTCTCCTTGACGGGTGGCCCCCACGGCCATGACGGTGGAACCTCTTCGATCAAACGCCCGGAGAAGATAGGAAAAGGTGCAGTAGGGTTGTCCTATAGGTAGAGCCAGTGCGAGTGTCACCCCTTGTTGGATCTAGAGAGCTGGCAGGGCATGTACTCGGCCGCCCGCTACCCCAGAGGTGGATGCCTATGCATCCCATTGGCACCGGGGTCTCCCGGCCTCTCTCCTTCTTCTTCATTAAGAAGATGGAGAAGAAATATCTCCAGAGCTCGAAGTGAAGCTTGATCCCTAGGTACCCCTCACACATCGGGATGAAGGCTATGATGTGCTGGATCCCATTGGGGTTCAAGTGCTACAGCTCGATCTAATAATGGTGCAGTAGACCCTAGAAGAACGGGTGAGAAGGAACCGCGAGTCGGTGCTTATGGAAGAGCATGAAGGAGATGACGTAGCCATTGGGCAACGCCAGTGCCTCCTCATGGCCGGGCACAAGCCACTCCACCACATCGGTCCTCTTGTAGAGAAGACCATGCTTGACAAGGCCCTCCATGCGTGCATTGGTAACATCAGAGCGATGGCACGAATCCATGGAGGATGGAGGTGGCTACGAAGAAGCAAAGGCGGCGGTGGAGGAGCAAAGGCTATAGATCTAGGGCTCTGGTGGTGGACTAGCAAGCACGACAGATCCAAACGGCGGTGGCGGAGAAACAGAGAAGGTAAGGCTGTGGTTTTGGTGTGTAGAAACATAAAGGGGAGGCCGCTATTTATAGGGCGGAGCGGGGTGAGAAGGCGAACCGTCTACCTACATTCATGCGCCCACTACGCCACGTCAAGTCACCTCCCTCTGAAGATCGTGCGCACGCAATCTCTGTTCATGCCCTCAAAGGACATGCCGGATGACGGTTCGCCTGGTCGATGGGCTAAGAACCATCACAGGTAAGAAGGGATATAGAGCTGAAAATGCTCCTACGGCCCATTCAGACCCAAGAGTTTGAAGGCCGGCTCATCGATGGATTCATAGCCATTCTGGGGCACCCTAAGAGCGAGGGGTGGAAAGGGATAGGCCCACTAGCGACTAGTACCTAGGTGCACGAGCACCATGGGCATTCTGGCCCACGTTCGAGTCTTCGTTGGTTCCTAGTCCATGGTCTTTCCTCAAAGAAAGGTAACAAGCCCTTGGGACCGGTCGAACAGACCCGAGAACTATTTGGAATGACCACTAAGAATCTGGAGTCGATGAAAGGTCCTAATGGCTAGAGGGAGGTGAATAGCCTAATAAAATTTCTACAACAACACTTAACAAAATGGTTAGACAATTATGTGGCGAAGCAAGTATTGCGCTAGCGTACTCAAAATACAAGCCACCTACCACAATTCTAGTTTAGATAATGTCTATTCACACAATAGCTATAACACTACCCTATGTTAGTGTGCTCTCAAAGGCTAACTAAAGAGCTACACCAACCAAGCAAACAAGCTCTCAAAACTAGGCTACACTAAAGAGCTTGACAACTAGTTTACGGTAATGTAAAGAGAGTGATCAAGAAGGTTATACCGCCTTGTCAAGGAAGGAACCAATCAATCACAACGATGAATAACAATGAAGACCAATCACCTCGGAATCAAATGATGAACACAATGATTTTTATCGAGGTTCACTTGCTTGCCGGCAAGCTACTCCTCATTGTGGCGATTCACTCACTTGGAGGTTCACGCGCTAATTGGCATCACACGCCAAACCCTCAATAGGGTGCCGCACAACCAACACAAGATGAGGATCACACAAGCCACGAGCAATCCACTAGAGTACCTTTTGACTCTCCACCGGAGAAAGGTCAAGAACCTCTCACAATCACCATGATCAGAGCCAGAGATAATCACCACTCTCCGCTCGATGATCCTCGCTGCTCCAAGCTGTCTAGGTGGCGGCAACCACCAAGAGTAACAAGCGAAATCCGTAGCAAAACATGAACACCAAGTGCCTCTAGATGCAATCACTCAAGCAATGCACTTGGATCAGTCCCAATCTCACTATGATGATGAATCAATGATGGAGATGAGTGGGAGGACTTTGGCTAAGCTCACAAGGTTGCTATGTTAATGAAAATGGCCAAAGTTGTGAGCCATAGCCGGCCATGGGGCTTAAATAGAAGCTCCCATGAAATAGAGCCGTTATACCCCTTCACTGGGCATAACACGGGCTGACCGGATGCTCCAGTCAGTTGACCGAATGCTGAGCCCCCAGCATCTGGTCGCTCGCAGTCAGCCACATGTCCTGACTTCAACGGTCATCTATATTGACCGGACGCTCTGCCTAAGTTGATCGGATGCTGAACACCCAGCGTCTGGTCGTTTATAGTAAGGTTCCAAAACCAACTTTTACCGACCGGACGCATCCAGTCATGCTCGACCGGACCCTGCTAGCATTTGGTCACACTTTGACTTCTTACTGTGCTGACCGATAATACAACCGGACGCAACCCTTTAGTGTTCGGTCGCTGAGCGACCCAGCGTCCGGTCAGTTGACCGACGTCAGCATCTTTGCGACCAACTCCATTTCACCTCTAACTTCTTCAACTTTGCTCAAATGTGCCAACCACCAAGTGTATCACCTTGTGCACATGTGTTAGCATATTTTCATAAATATTTTCAAGGGTGTTAGTTCTCCACTAGATCCTAAATGCATATGTAATGAGTTAGAGCATCTAGTGGCACTTTGATAACCGCATTCCGATACGAGTTTCACCCCTCTTAATAGTATGGCTATCAAATCTAAATGTGATCACACTCTCTAAGTGTCTTGATCACCAAAACAAAATAGCTCCTATGGTTTATACCTTTGCCTTGAGCTTCTTGTTTTTCTCTTTCTTCTTTCCAAGTCCAAGCACTTGATCATCACCATGGCATCATCTTCATCATGCTATGATCTTTGTTTGCTTCACAACTTGGAGTGTGCTACCTATCTCATGAACACTTGATAAACTAGGCTAGCACTTAGGGTTTCATCAATTCACCAAAACCAAACTAAAGCTTTCAATCTCCCCCTTTTTGGTAATTGGTGACAACCCTTATACAAAGATATGAATTAAAATTCAATTGAACCCATGTTGCTTGCCCAAGCATATTTACCATGTGTAAAGGATATGGACAAGTTTCATGAACCCCAAATGGTAGCAATTGCTTCCTCTACATATGTGCTAAGAGTTTGCATTGTAGCTTACACATATGATTAGATTGAAAATATAGGAGACAATATCTACCGAATGATGCTAAGGTATAAAGGATAGACCTTTGAAGCGTGATACCAATCGAAGTGCACCATTATACCATCCTTAGCACCATGGTTAGCTCTATACCACTTGGAAATACTTGGAAATGAAATCATTAGATATCCTATGCATGCTAGTTTTTCATTTCAGCATTCAAACCTACAACTAGCATACACCACACAAGCATGGATATTGAAATTTAAAACTTATGCCGTGCAAGCAAACATATGAGATGCACATTCAAATGCACCATACAAGTTTATGAGCTTGCTCCCCCTACTTGTATGCTTAAAGTTTTAATTGATCCCTTTCCTTTGTCATATTTCTCTCCTTATGTTAAATTCTCTCCATGTACTAATATCTTTGTTATTTCTCCCCCTATCATTTATATCTTCATCTCTCCCCCGTTTCTATCTTTGTATACTATCTTCTCCCCCTTTGTCATCAATGACCATAAAGGTTTAAAATATAGATAGGTAGATATTATCAATGTCAATCAATGGGGTGAGGATCATATTCTCAAATTTGGTTCAAACTAGAATATTTACCAAAGATATTTAACTCGGTTTGATCCAAGGACAAGCTTCTTCACACCTCTAAATAATGGTTATCTTGTACCATGTTGAGTTAAACACTTATAGCTCATTTTCTAGATTAAACACTAGGTCTACAAGCCTATAAATATGTTATATGCTACCACTAGATCAAGTCAACCATACAAGCAATAGTGATACCATATAAACATCAAATTCATTTGATTTTCATGAATGAGCCTAATAAAATTGAACCATTTGAAGGTCCTAATAAGATGAAAATATGACTAGATGCACTAAACATGTCCTTAGCAAGAATGTATGTCACGCCAAACAACTTTTACCTTGAAGAGCTAGAAGGAGAGGTATGTCATATAAATGGGGGGTGCATCAACACATGATGTAGACTAGGCCCGATCTTCCGAAAGGTATGATAGCGTCGATTGGTGGAGACTTGACATTCACGATCTAGGCTTCGAACCAAGACTGATTTGGACCCCCGCAACCGTTACACCATTGCTCCATTGGCACGCAAACGCGATTGACCTCGCCGAGAAGGCTTTCCTACAAGCGAATAGAGAACACAAGCAAGAACAGGATCAATGCAATCTAAAATTGCAAATAAATATGAGGCTTATGATAATGAGGAGTTCAAGTCTTTATTCAAAAGGATTAATCGCCATAGGCGAACAAGATCAAGAACTGGGGCCCTAGTTCACAGCAAGCAGCCTTGGCGGCATAGTTGCAGCAAAACGACGTCTGTTTCACGAGGAAATTAAGAACTAAACAAAACCCAAACCCTAAAGAGAGTGACGGCTAGTATTTATAGAGTCTTGGGCATCACCCCCCTAGACGTGCCCTCTAATGGGCCCAAACAAGATACACGGTTCAACGGACCAAAAACTGGTGTCACAGCACCTTGGTAGATTCTGGACGCTGACTTGTTTCGATGATTCCTGTTGATTCCAAACAGCTTTTGACGTGAAACCACTTGTATTGGCTTCCTTATCAAATTAGCTTTCCATCCATATGTGGATCATCGAAAACAGAGTCTGAATATGTCCTAGGTGACCAGTTTAAGGCAGACTAGTCCTAAAGGCCGAGGCAGACTCGAACTTGAGTTGCTTTGGGCCTCCACCTCGGGGACTCGAACCGAATTAGCTTTGGGCCTCCTTCTCGGTTAGGACTTCCTCACTGATCTCCTTGGTCTCCATATGGTTCTCCAAGCATGGTCATATGTATGGA